>NC_053394.1:225597035-225599645 GCF_905171765.1 Bufo bufo | reverse complement strand
GACCTCTCTCCTCTGTCTGGGTGCCGGGGCCTAAATATTTGACAGTGGCTTGTTCCAGTGGTGGGTGACGTGAAGCCTGATTCTCTGCTATGACATGAATACAGATTCTGCGCTGACATAAGGCCAGATTCTCTGTTACGGGACCTCTCTCCTCTGTCTGGGTGCCGGGGCCTAAATATGTGACAGTGGCTTGTTCCAGTGGTGGGTGACGTGAAGCCTGATTCTCTGCTATGACATGAAGACAGATTCTGTGCTGACATAAGGCCAGATTCTCTGTTACGGGACCTCTCTCCTCTGCCTGGGTGCCTGGGCCTAAATGTGTGACAGTGGCCTGTTCCAGTGGTGGGTGACGTGAAGCCTGATTCTCTGCTATGACATGAATACAGATTCTGCGCTGACATAAGGCCAGATTCTCTGTTACGGGACCTCTCTCCTCTGCCTGGGTGCCTGGGCCTAAATATGTGACAGTGGCCTGTTCCAGTGGTGGGTGACGTGAAGCCTGATTCTCTGCTATGACATGAAGACTGATTCTGCGCTGACATAAGGCCAGATTCTCTGTTACGGGACCTCTCTCCTCTGCCTGGGTGTTTGGGCCTAAATATGTTACAGTGGCCTGTTCCAGTGGTGGGTGACGTGAAGCCTGATTCTCTGCTATGACATGAAGACAGATTCTGTGCTGACATAAGGCCAGATTCTCTGTTACGGGACCTCTCTCCTCTGCCTGGGTGCCTGGGCCTAAATATGTGACAGTGGCCTGTTCCAGTGGTGGGTGACGTAAAGCCTGATTCTCTGCTATGACATGAAGACAGATTCTGTGCTGACATAAGGCCAGATTCTATGTTACGGGACCTCTCTCCTCTGCCTGGGTGCCTGGGCCTAATTGTGTGACAGTGGCCTGTTCCAGTGGTGGGTGACGTGAAGCCTGATTCTCTGCTATGACATGAAGACTGATTCTGCGCTGACATAAGGCCAGATTCTCTGTTACGGGACCTCTCTCCTCTGCCTGGATGCCTGGGCCTAAATGTGTGACAGTGGCCTGTTCCAGTGGTGGTTGACGTGAAGCCTGATTCTCTGCTATGACATGAAGACAGATTCTGTGCTGACATAAGGCCAGATTCTCTGTTACGGGACCTCTCTCCTCTGCCTGGGTGCCTGGGCCTAAATGTGTGACAGTGGCCTGTTCCATTGGTGGGTGACGTGAAGCCTGATTCTCTGCTATAACATGAAGACTGATTCTGCGCTGACATAAGGCCAGATTCTCTGTTACGGGACCTCTCTCCTCTGCCTGGGTGCCTGGGCCTAAATATGTGACAGTGGCCTGTTCCAGTGGTGGGTGACGTGAAGCCTGATTCTCTGCTATGACATGAAGACAGATTCTGTGCTGACATAAGGCCAGATTCTCTGTTACGGGACCTCTCTCCTTTGCCTGGGTGCCTGGGCCTAAATATGTGACAGTGGCCTGTTCCAGTGGTGGGTGACGTGAAGCCTGATTCTCTGCTATGACATGAAGACAGATTCTGTGCTGACATAAGGCCAGATTCTCTGTTACGGGACCTCTCTCCTCTGCCTGGGTGCCTGGGCCTAAATATGTGACAGTTGCCTGTTCCAGTGGTGGGTGACGTGAAGCCTGATTCTCTGCTATGACATGAAGACAGATTCTGTGCTGACATAAGGCCAGATTCTCTGTTACGGGACCTCTCTCCTCTGCCTGGGTGCCTGGGCCTAAATGTGTGACAGTGGCCTGTTCCAGTGGTGGGTGACGTGAAGCCTGATTCTCTGCTATGACATGAAGACTTATTCTGTGCTGACATGAAGCCAGATTCTCTGTTACGCGACCTCTCTCCTCTGCCTGGGTGCCTGGGCCTAAATATGTGACAGTGGCCTGTTCCAGTGGTGGGTGACGTGAAGCCTGATTCTCTGCTATGACATGAAAACAGATTCTGTGCTGACATCAGGCCAGATTCTCTGTTACGGGACCTCTCTCCTCTGCCTGGGTGCCTGGGCCTAAATGTGTGACAGTGGCCTGTTCCAGTGGTGGGTGACGTGAAGCCTGATTCTCTGCTATGACATGAAGACAGATTCTGCGCTGACATCAGGCCAGATTCTCTGTTACGGGACCTCTCTCCTCCGCTGGGTGCCTGGCCTATAGTGTGACAGTGGCCTGTTCCAGTGGTGGGTGACGTGAAGCCTGATTCTCTGCTATGACATGAATACAGATTCTGCGCTGACATAAGGCCAGATTCTCTGTTACGGGACCGCTCTCCTCTGTCTGGGTGCCGGGCCTAAATGTGTGACAGTGGCCTGTTCCAGTGGTGGGTGACGTGAAGCCTGATTCTCTGCTATGACATGAAGACTGATTCTGCGCTGACATAAGGCCAGATTCTCTGTTACGGGACCTCTCTCCTCTGCCTGGGTGTTTGGGCCTAAATATGTTACAGTGGCCTGTTCCAGTGGTGGGTGACGTGAAGCCTGATTCTCTGCTATGACATGAAGACAGATTCGTGCTGACATAAGGCCAGATTCTCTGTTACGGGACCTCTCTCCTCTGCCTGGGTGCCTGGGCCTAATATGTGACAGTGGCCTGTTCCAGTGGTGGGTGACGTAAAGCCT